>NC_069657.1:0-5000 GCF_027244095.1 Hemicordylus capensis | reverse complement strand
GGTTAGGGTTAGGGTTAGGGTTAGGGTTAGGGTTAGGGTTAGGGTTAGGGTTAGGGTTAGGGTTAGGGTTAGGGTTAGGGTTAGGGTTAGGGTTAGGGTTAGGGTTAGGGTTAGGGTTAGGGTTAGGGTTAGGGTTAGGGTTAGGGTTAGGGTTAGGGTTAGGGTTAGGGTTAGGGTTAGGGTTAGGGTTAGGGTTAGGGTTAGGGTTAGGGTTAGGGTTAGGGTTAGGGTTAGGGTTAGGGTTAGGGTTAGGGTTAGGGTTAGGGTTAGGGTTAGGGTTAGGGTTAGGGTTAGGGTTAGGGTTAGGGTTAGGGTTAGGGTTAGGGTTAGGGTTAGGGTTAGGGTTAGGGTTAGGGTTAGGGTTAGGGTTAGGGTTAGGGTTAGGGTTAGGGTTAGGGTTAGGGTTAGGGTTAGGGTTAGGGTTAGGGTTAGGGTTAGGGTTAGGGTTAGGGTTAGGGTTAGGGTTAGGGTTAGGGTTAGGGTTAGGGTTAGGGTTAGGGTTAGGGTTAGGGTTAGGGTTAGGGTTAGGGTTAGGGTTAGGGTTAGGGTTAGGGTTAGGGTTAGGGTTAGGGTTAGGGTTAGGGTTAGGGTTAGGGTTAGGGTTAGGGTTAGGGTTAGGGTTAGGGTTAGGGTTAGGGTTAGGGTTAGGGTTAGGGTTAGGGTTAGGGTTAGGGTTAGGGTTAGGGTTAGGGTTAGGGTTAGGGTTAGGGTTAGGGTTAGGGTTAGGGTTAGGGTTAGGGTTAGGGTTAGGGTTAGGGTTAGGGTTAGGGTTAGGGTTAGGGTTAGGGTTAGGGTTAGGGTTAGGGTTAGGGTTAGGGTTAGGGTTAGGGTTAGGGTTAGGGTTAGGGTTAGGGTTAGGGTTAGGGTTAGGGTTAGGGTTAGGGTTAGGGTTAGGGTTAGGGTTAGGGTTAGGGTTAGGGTTAGGGTTAGGGTTAGGGTTAGGGTTAGGGTTAGGGTTAGGGTTAGGGTTAGGGTTAGGGTTAGGGTTAGGGTTAGGGTTAGGGTTAGGGTTAGGGTTAGGGTTAGGGTTAGGGTTAGGGTTAGGGTTAGGGTTAGGGTTAGGGTTAGGGTTAGGGTTAGGGTTAGGGTTAGGGTTAGGGTTAGGGTTAGGGTTAGGGTTAGGGTTAGGGTTAGGGTTAGGGTTAGGGTTAGGGTTAGGGTTAGGGTTAGGGTTAGGGTTAGGGTTAGGGTTAGGGTTAGGGTTAGGGTTAGGGTTAGGGTTAGGGTTAGGGTTAGGGTTAGGGTTAGGGTTAGGGTTAGGGTTAGGGTTAGGGTTAGGGTTAGGGTTAGGGTTAGGGTTAGGGTTAGGGTTAGGGTTAGGGTTAGGGTTAGGGTTAGGGTTAGGGTTAGGGTTAGGGTTAGGGTTAGGGTTAGGGTTAGGGTTAGGGTTAGGGTTAGGGTTAGGGTTAGGGTTAGGGTTAGGGTTAGGGTTAGGGTTAGGGTTAGGGTTAGGGTTAGGGTTAGGGTTAGGGTTAGGGTTAGGGTTAGGGTTAGGGTTAGGGTTAGGGTTAGGGTTAGGGTTAGGGTTAGGGTTAGGGTTAGGGTTAGGGTTAGGGTTAGGGTTAGGGTTAGGGTTAGGGTTAGGGTTAGGGTTAGGGTTAGGGTTAGGGTTAGGGTTAGGGTTAGGGTTAGGGTTAGGGTTAGGGTTAGGGTTAGGGTTAGGGTTAGGGTTAGGGTTAGGGTTAGGGTTAGGGTTAGGGTTAGGGTTAGGGTTAGGGTTAGGGTTAGGGTTAGGGTTAGGGTTAGGGTTAGGGTTAGGGTTAGGGTTAGGGTTAGGGTTAGGGTTAGGGTTAGGGTTAGGGTTAGGGTTAGGGTTAGGGTTAGGGTTAGGGTTAGGGTTAGGGTTAGGGTTAGGGTTAGGGTTAGGGTTAGGGTTAGGGTTAGGGTTAGGGTTAGGGTTAGGGTTAGGGTTAGGGTTAGGGTTAGGGTTAGGGTTAGGGTTAGGGTTAGGGTTAGGGTTAGGGTTAGGGTTAGGGTTAGGGTTAGGGTTAGGGTTAGGGTTAGGGTTAGGGTTAGGGTTAGGGTTAGGGTTAGGGTTAGGGTTAGGGTTAGGGTTAGGGTTAGGGTTAGGGTTAGGGTTAGGGTTAGGGTTAGGGTTAGGGTTAGGGTTAGGGTTAGGGTTAGGGTTAGGGTTAGGGTTAGGGTTAGGGTTAGGGTTAGGGTTAGGGTTAGGGTTAGGGTTAGGGTTAGGGTTAGGGTTAGGGTTAGGGTTAGGGTTAGGGTTAGGGTTAGGGTTAGGGTTAGGGTTAGGGTTAGGGTTAGGGTTAGGGTTAGGGTTAGGGTTAGGGTTAGGGTTAGGGTTAGGGTTAGGGTTAGGGTTAGGGTTAGGGTTAGGGTTAGGGTTAGGGTTAGGGTTAGGGTTAGGGTTAGGGTTAGGGTTAGGGTTAGGGTTAGGGTTAGGGTTAGGGTTAGGGTTAGGGTTAGGGTTAGGGTTAGGGTTAGGGTTAGGGTTAGGGTTAGGGTTAGGGTTAGGGTTAGGGTTAGGGTTAGGGTTAGGGTTAGGGTTAGGGTTAGGGTTAGGGTTAGGGTTAGGGTTAGGGTTAGGGTTAGGGTTAGGGTTAGGGTTAGGGTTAGGGTTAGGGTTAGGGTTAGGGTTAGGGTTAGGGTTAGGGTTAGGGTTAGGGTTAGGGTTAGGGTTAGGGTTAGGGTTAGGGTTAGGGTTAGGGTTAGGGTTAGGGTTAGGGTTAGGGTTAGGGTTAGGGTTAGGGTTAGGGTTAGGGTTAGGGTTAGGGTTAGGGTTAGGGTTAGGGTTAGGGTTAGGGTTAGGGTTAGGGTTAGGGTTAGGGTTAGGGTTAGGGTTAGGGTTAGGGTTAGGGTTAGGGTTAGGGTTAGGGTTAGGGTTAGGGTTAGGGTTAGGGTTAGGGTTAGGGTTAGGGTTAGGGTTAGGGTTAGGGTTAGGGTTAGGGTTAGGGTTAGGGTTAGGGTTAGGGTTAGGGTTAGGGTTAGGGTTAGGGTTAGGGTTAGGGTTAGGGTTAGGGTTAGGGTTAGGGTTAGGGTTAGGGTTAGGGTTAGGGTTAGGGTTAGGGTTAGGGTTAGGGTTAGGGTTAGGGTTAGGGTTAGGGTTAGGGTTAGGGTTAGGGTTAGGGTTAGGGTTAGGGTTAGGGTTAGGGTTAGGGTTAGGGTTAGGGTTAGGGTTAGGGTTAGGGTTAGGGTTAGGGTTAGGGTTAGGGTTAGGGTTAGGGTTAGGGTTAGGGTTAGGGTTAGGGTTAGGGTTAGGGTTAGGGTTAGGGTTAGGGTTAGGGTTAGGGTTAGGGTTAGGGTTAGGGTTAGGGTTAGGGTTAGGGTTAGGGTTAGGGTTAGGGTTAGGGTTAGGGTTAGGGTTAGGGTTAGGGTTAGGGTTAGGGTTAGGGTTAGGGTTAGGGTTAGGGTTAGGGTTAGGGTTAGGGTTAGGGTTAGGGTTAGGGTTAGGGTTAGGGTTAGGGTTAGGGTTAGGGTTAGGGTTAGGGTTAGGGTTAGGGTTAGGGTTAGGGTTAGGGTTAGGGTTAGGGTTAGGGTTAGGGTTAGGGTTAGGGTTAGGGTTAGGGTTAGGGTTAGGGTTAGGGTTAGGGTTAGGGTTAGGGTTAGGGTTAGGGTTAGGGTTAGGGTTAGGGTTAGGGTTAGGGTTAGGGTTAGGGTTAGGGTTAGGGTTAGGGTTAGGGTTAGGGTTAGGGTTAGGGTTAGGGTTAGGGTTAGGGTTAGGGTTAGGGTTAGGGTTAGGGTTAGGGTTAGGGTTAGGGTTAGGGTTAGGGTTAGGGTTAGGGTTAGGGTTAGGGTTAGGGTTAGGGTTAGGGTTAGGGTTAGGGTTAGGGTTAGGGTTAGGGTTAGGGTTAGGGTTAGGGTTAGGGTTAGGGTTAGGGTTAGGGTTAGGGTTAGGGTTAGGGTTAGGGTTAGGGTTAGGGTTAGGGTTAGGGTTAGGGTTAGGGTTAGGGTTAGGGTTAGGGTTAGGGTTAGGGTTAGGGTTAGGGTTAGGGTTAGGGTTAGGGTTAGGGTTAGGGTTAGGGTTAGGGTTAGGGTTAGGGTTAGGGTTAGGGTTAGGGTTAGGGTTAGGGTTAGGGTTAGGGTTAGGGTTAGGGTTAGGGTTAGGGTTAGGGTTAGGGTTAGGGTTAGGGTTAGGGTTAGGGTTAGGGTTAGGGTTAGGGTTAGGGTTAGGGTTAGGGTTAGGGTTAGGGTTAGGGTTAGGGTTAGGGTTAGGGTTAGGGTTAGGGTTAGGGTTAGGGTTAGGGTTAGGGTTAGGGTTAGGGTTAGGGTTAGGGTTAGGGTTAGGGTTAGGGTTAGGGTTAGGGTTAGGGTTAGGGTTAGGGTTAGGGTTAGGGTTAGGGTTAGGGTTAGGGTTAGGGTTAGGGTTAGGGTTAGGGTTAGGGTTAGGGTTAGGGTTAGGGTTAGGGTTAGGGTTAGGGTTAGGGTTAGGGTTAGGGTTAGGGTTAGGGTTAGGGTTAGGGTTAGGGTTAGGGTTAGGGTTAGGGTTAGGGTTAGGGTTAGGGTTAGGGTTAGGGTTAGGGTTAGGGTTAGGGTTAGGGTTAGGGTTAGGGTTAGGGTTAGGGTTAGGGTTAGGGTTAGGGTTAGGGTTAGGGTTAGGGTTAGGGTTAGGGTTAGGGTTAGGGTTAGGGTTAGGGTTAGGGTTAGGGTTAGGGTTAGGGTTAGGGTTAGGGTTAGGGTTAGGGTTAGGGTTAGGGTTAGGGTTAGGGTTAGGGTTAGGGTTAGGGTTAGGGTTAGGGTTAGGGTTAGGGTTAGGGTTAGGGTTAGGGTTAGGGTTAGGGTTAGGGTTAGGGTTAGGGTTAGGGTTAGGGTTAGGGTTAGGGTTAGGGTTAGGGTTAGGGTTAGGGTTAGGGTTAGGGTTAGGGTTAGGGTTAGGGTTAGGGTTAGGGTTAGGGTTAGGGTTAGGGTTAGGGTTAGGGTTAGGGTTAGGGTTAGGGTTAGGGTTAGGGTTAGGGTTAGGGTTAGGGTTAGGGTTAGGGTTAGGGTTAGGGTTAGGGTTAGGGTTAGGGTTAGGGTTAGGGTTAGGGTTAGGGTTAGGGTTAGGG